>NC_077223.1:8714077-8745571 GCF_024763615.1 Phlebotomus papatasi
ATATTCTCTAAAAGATTTCTAATCAATACATTCTCCAAGGAAATTTTCCTTTTTACAACTAATGGCTCGGGCACACCTTTTAGATCAAGAAAATTTCATGAAGTCGAATTTCGGATCTATTTCATTCTCACGTGTTTTGCATAGGTCTATCTCCTTTATCTCATTCTCTCGCACTCTTCTTCTTCTCTTAAACATCACTCCAAATTCAATTTAGCACAATCGAATTTGGTATGCGAAAGAATGAGATAGTCATATGCAAAACATGTGAGAAAGAAAGGGTTTCGAATTTCGACTTCATGAAATTTTCCTGATCTAAAAGGTGTGCCGGAGCCATAATACTCCGAAAACTAGTTTACCATAAGAGACGCTCAGAGCAAAAGTGGTCTGTTGTACAGTGGCGACAAGATAAATAGCACACCTTCAGGGATTTTTCTATTTTGATGTTTATGATACAAGGGCCTCAATTCTGAGACCAAGATCAAGAAAATTTCAAGATTTTGGTATTCTGAAATCAAAAAATCAATATCAAGATGTCAAATCTGTCAAATGTCTTGAAATCTTGAAATCCAAGACACAAACCTTGTGGATATCAAGATTTGCAATTCTAGAACCAATATTTCAAGATTTCAAGACGTCAAATTTCTAGTTTTCTTGAAATTATTCCAAGAACCTCTCGGAGGTGCTTGGAATTTTCAAGATACTAACAATTTGAAGAGTTTCATGCGGAAATAATTTTTGATAAGAAATATTTCTATAAGAGATAATACAAAAAGAGAATTACTATGAAAAATGCTATGTTTGATCTTGTAATTTAATCGTAATGATACATATTTCTAGATGTACGTTTCGAAGTACAACACTCTGAGAATACCTGCAAAAGAATCACATCTTGCATAAGCATTTCAAGGTTTATCACACGTTACAAGTTTTGTTTGCACATCTTTTATTCCCGATTATGGCCTGTCATATTTTATTTAATACAACATCTAATTAATTTTTCTAATTTATATGGTGAAATTTCAACAAATTCGGCAAAGAAATGAAGATATTTGTCAGAAGTGACGTTTCGTTAAGTGTGGAAAATCTTGAAATCTTGGTTCTTAACTAAGACATTTTAAAAATTCCATAAATGCTTTGCCTCAGAATATGAAATCTTGATCTTGGAAATATTTGACAGCTTGAAATTTTGATCTTGATCTTGGTCTCAGAATTGAGGCCAATATCTATCTTTATACCTGATCATGCTTTATTTTTTAGAAAATATAATGCCTATTATAAATAAAAATGATAATTATTTAATATTTGTATTTATTAGAACCATGTTTTTTGTCATTTTATGAGTTTAGGTATACAGTAGAGTCTCGCTATAGTTCATATTTGGTTTCAAATTTGACACTTGGGTCGCACTATAGTCCATGTATTTTTTTAAAATTATCAACGATTTTTAGTACTGAAATTGCTCGACGGCTTCCACTTTCTTTGCGATTGTGGTACTTGTCCTTGCTCTCTTCATTGTGGATCACAATTATCACAACTACTTAATAAAGTTTGCCAAAAATATTAAAATAATTATGCATGTCGCATACTAAAAAACATAACCTAACTTAAAATCAGTCTTTTGAAATCAACGGTCGATAAATTGTGGACTATAGAGCGATGGCCTATAGCGAGACTCTACTGTAATTCGTCTGGACAATTTAAATAGCACACTTTCATTTTTTGATCATAATAGGCATTAATGCCACAAGTTTTCGTAAAATAAAATTATGAGAACTAAAAAATCATGTAAATAAAGCCTGGCGTAGATTTATAGGTTTTACGTAACAGATTTTAGGATAACTAACAATTTTTTTTTTGCAAATTATATTGTTCAAGGAAGATAACCATGAATTCAATAATTTTTTATGATCTAACTTACAAATCACGTAAAAACATAATAATTTCGAGAAAAAATTACAATTTCTAGAGAAGATTCTGCCATTCTTCTTATAGTAAACATGCATTTATTACGGCGGTATTTTTAAAAAGAAGATTATTCAATTTTCTAAGTTAAATAACTCATAAATTCATCGGGCTGAAATTTTAGTATGTTGTAGCCCTTGATTATACCTACCAAACAAAAAAATACTTAAGTCGATTCATAACCCCTGACCCGAGCTATAAGGGGTCAAAGTTCGAACATTGACCGGCCTCTATCTCCGGTTCTAACTAACATAGCGGCCTAAATTTTACCTTTTTGGTTTCGTCTCGATGAGCACTTTCAGATGGAAGTTCAAAAAGTCACCACAGGTGGCGCTGCGATAGCGTCAAAATTCATCGAAATTCAAACTCATTTTTCTCAAAAATTCCTTTGTGCAAGTTAATGAAATTTCAGAGTATTGTAGTCCAGTCTAGGATGTTTCCAAAATGGGGCGTAAGTGCGCTGTAGTTTCAATAGAACCGGAGATATGAGGGGTCAAAATTCACGAAATTTAAAATGTCATATCTCCGGTGCTATTTGACCGAATTTGATGAGTGAGGGCTTAAACGAAAGCTCACCAAATGCTACAACTTTCTAGAACACTTGAACTTCGTGGGACCAACACCAGGGGCGCTACAGTCAAAAAACCAACTTCAATATCACATAACCTCAATTATCTCGACACGTGCTTAACCGATTTTGATGATTACTTCGACATAATTGTAGAGAACATTTGTTTCTATATTTCGTCCATACATCATTTTTCGATCAGATAATGCAATCTTTCCGATTTCGCCATTTAAGTGTGAAAAAATTGATTTTTCCCATAATAACGCTTTGAAATCACTCAGATGCCAATTTGACTGCCTCTACTCCACCAAGACACTTAAAATAGGGTTTTAAATGGAAAGTCCCACAAAATACAACAATTCTTTGATATAGTTGAAGTTCAACAAATGGCTACTTGGGGCGCTCTGGTCGAAAAAACGAGTTGAGAAACAAAAAACCGCGCTTATCTCGGCTTCTGAGTAATGGCCTCTACACATTGGGAGAAATTTTTGTCAAAAATTGCTTTTTTGAAGGAAATTTTCTGCAGCGTTGTAGGGGGAAACGTCAAATTTCTGTCAAAAACGCAATTTTTGACGAAAATTGCTCTCAATGTGTAGACGCCTTAATCGATTAGATCAAGTTCTATGGCAAAATTATAGAGAACTTTCTGGTTTACGTTTCACCCATATATCACTTTTCTGCCAGTGGATCCAAATCCTTGATATTTTGGTTTTAATACAAAATTTGTATAATTTCACGAATTTGATTCAAGATAACTGAATGGCGTCCCCCAACTTCAGCTCTAAATCGAATTTGCATACATTCCGAGTTAGCTCACATTAAGAATCTCACATACATAAGCCGGTTAGGATTATCTGTCCTTTTTTAAATGTAATTGGTGCATACAATGATATGATCTTGCTTAAATTACATCACAATAAAGGTCAATTTTCCAGGGTTCCATTTTAAAGTAGGAGGAAAAGCTTGATTTGAAAGATGCCCCAATTTAAAGGTGCTCCAGTTCCCCCTATTCCTTAAATGTTTGGACATTTAAGGAGCTTCATGAAGGCTAATGTGGTAAAAAATGACTTTTCCATTATTTATTTTGCAGTAGGGTAGAGTCAGCCCATGAGTTCGCCATGTAAGCACTTTTTGGCCACCTAAGATAAAACAACTAATTTAAGGAATTTAATAATAAATGGTACTTATACACTCATATTATGCTCTATTCTACTATTTTAATGGGTTATCACGGTTATCACGTCTCTTAATTATTTAAAATTCATTTTAAAATAAGTGGCGAAAAGTACTGAAACAAGAACAATTGGTGAAGATGCAAATTTTTCAATGAGTTTCACTAAAATTCTCGAAAAGTATCCTAGATATTTAGATAGATGTTGGTTCAAAGTATCGTTATACAATAATTCATTTTAGTCTGACAAAAATTTTACACCTAAAGGAGGCCATAAAAGCTTAAGGGTGGCGAAAAGTACTGACTCTACCCTATTGCGAATTTTGAGGATTCCAACATGTCACATTTTGCCCCAAAATCCCCTAATTAAGAGAAATATCCATCTATGATCCTAAATCTTAATTCCTTTTTTGTAAATTTTTAAAATTTTGAAAAACCCTATTAAAATATAAATATATTAAATATAAAATATAAATAATATTTAAAAAAAACTTATTTAGATATAAACAAATTTTATTTTATTAATAAAAGTTTGTCTAATAATGGTAAGATTGTGTAAAATTTAAAAAATATATATCTGTTTTACTAAAATTTAAAAATTCGATATTAATTATAAAATTTAAGCTATTTGTTTTAACTTTTCTCAAATGATTTAAAATTTTCTAGATTTTTTTTAGATTTTTACAAAATTTAAAATACATAATCTTTCCGTACAGAAGTAGATCTTGAAAAATTCGAAAATCTATTTGAAGATCCAAAAAAGAGACTTTCTTACTTTTTGATAATTCCGCAAGGTGAATGAGGTACATCCTGTTCGAATTTCGAAGTGCTCAAGTGTCAAAATGTGACGGTCTTCACATTGTTGTGAGGAATAAAACAGAACAACGACGCTTGCTGTTCTTGTCCCATTATTTAATCACTCCATAATCACCGAGTAACCCTTTTGCCAGCTTTTTAGTGTGATATTTGATAAATTTTCCCCATCTTGTTCGAAAATTTAATATGAAAATTCAAAATTGAATTTGAATTCTTCGAACATCAACGACTTTTTGTGCAAATAGAGTTCCATTTACCTTTCATCCAAGACACTATTGGAGAATCAAAATCTACTTGTGATCGAGCTCTGTTGTGAGGAAAAAAACTGAACAACGACGTTTACTGTTCTTGCCCCAGTATTTAATCACTCCATAATCACTGAGTAACTCTTTTGCGAGCTTTTTAGTATGATATTTGATAAATTTTCCCCATATTGTTCGAAAATTCAGTATGAAAATTCGAAATTGAATTTGAATTCTTTGAACTTCAACGACTTTTTGTACAAATAGAGTTCCATTTACCTTTCATCCAAGACACTATTGGAGAATCAAAATCTACTTGTGATCAGGCTCAGTCTTTCCGTACAGAAGTAGATCTTGAAAAATTCGAAAATCTATTTGAAGATCCAAAAAGAGCTCGATCACAAGTAGATTTTGATTCTCCAATAGTGTCTTGGATGAAAGGTAAATGGAACTCTATTTGCACAAAAAGTCGTTGATGTTCGAAGTATTCAAATTCAATTTCGAATTTTTATACTAAATTTTCGAACAAGGTGAGGAAAATTTATCAAATATCACACTAAAAAGCTGGCAAAAGAGTTACTCAGTGATTATGGAGTGATTAAATACTGGAGCAAGAACAATAAACGTCGTTGTTCTGTTTTATTCCCCACAACAATGTAAAGACCATCACATTTTGACACTTGAGCACTTCGAAATTCGAACAGGATGTACCTCATCCACTTTGCGGAATTATCAAGAAGTAAGAAAGTCTCTTTTTTGGATCTTCAAATAGATTTTCGAATTTTTCAAGATCTACTTCTGTACGGAAAGACTCTTTCCGTACAGAAGTAGATCTTGAAAAATTCGAAAATCTATTTGAAGATCCAGAAAAGAGACTTTCTTACTTCTTAATGCTTTCGCAAGGTGGCGGAACTTACATCCTGTTCGAATTTCGAAGTGCTCAAGTGTCAAAATGTGACGGTCTTCACATTATTGTGAGGAAAAAAACTGAACAAAGACGCTTACTGTTCTTGTCCCATTATTTAATCACTCCATAATCACTGAGTAACTCTTTTGCGAGCTTTTTAGTGTGATATTTGATAAATTTTCCCCAACTTGTTCGAAAATTTAGTATGAAAATTCGAAATTGAATTTGAATTCTTCGAACTTCAACGACTTTTTGTGCAAATAGAGTTCCATTTACCTTTCATCCAAGACACTATTGGAGAATCAAAATCTACTTGTGATCGGGCTCAATGTATATCTAATTTTCCTAAATGAGAAAACTCTTCTTTCAAGTTTATTGAAATTGTTTTTTTTTTTTTTTTTAAAGAATTTTGATTTACTAGTAGCCAGTAAGTACTTGCGCTTCAGTTTAGTGAATTTACCATAAATCTGTTGGATTAACAAATTTTCTTAAGTCTGTCGCGAAATCATATGATTTTTAAAAAAAAAAATGTTTTTTAAATTTACATTTTTCACCTGTAACGGTCAGGCGCTGTATAGGTGAAAGTGTTAAAAGTTCAACTCCAAAATTCATTGAAATAAGTTGATAAATTTACGTTTCTTAATTTTTTTTATGAAAAATTGCCTTGAAAATTCATAAATCACATTTTTTATAATGCCGCAGTGGCATAATGTATTAAAAGATTTTGTTGAATTTCATCATCTATTGAAGGTCTAAGAAGTGGAATTTGTGGGGTGAAGTTGGTGAAAAATGATTAAAACTCCTCTCGCTTCAAAATCCATTTTCTAATATTGAATTGAAAGCAATCTCTTGAGCAAAATGTTTCGTCGTCTGCGATCGACGATCATATCACTCTCCTGCTCTCACGTTCACTCAATGAATTTTGTCGTCTCTTCTCTCCCATCCGTCTCATCTGGATTTTTTTTTGTAATGCTTCTAACTTCATTTTGTTTTAGAGGATAGCGGGGCTTTCCGCTTATAATGTCAATTTTAATTTTAAACCTTTGAAAAATTTTCTTGAAAGAGCTTGTAGGGGGAAGTGGGGCAACTTTGAAATTGGGACTTTTCTCCTATGTTTAAGTGGAACTGAGATATATCAAAATGTAATTCAGCTTCTCAATCTGTTTGCGCAGCTAAATTATATCACGATAAGACTCAATTTTATTTAAAAATAAGTAAAAATCCTAATTTCAAAAATGCCTCACTTTCCTCTATGACCGATGGATTTCCCTTGATTATTGTTTTTTTATTTTCTCAAAATAATCTGACAATTTCGTCAAAATACCTAGCTGTGGGATATTTATCGGGAAACTTTATTTATCTGAATAAAGTTGAAATCAAAATTTAGATCACTTTCTTACTCAATCTTTTTGGATATATCTATCCTACTCTTTCACACTCTCCTTCTTCTTCTTTTGAATGTCACAATAAATTTAATCCAGTTCAATATTATTTGAGTTTGAAAGAATAAAATGGACATGTCCAAAACGTTTGAGAAGGCAAGGGATGTAAACATTCATGGAATTTTTCTAATCTAACAGCCGTGCTTAAAGGTGTGAGTTCAAAATTTAAAAAAAAATAGAAAGTAACAAGAAAATTTTCTGGAAGTGGAAGTTACAACTCGGAAGTTTTGGAAATTAGAAGTGGAAGTGAAAGTAGTGGAACTTTGCAAGCGGTATGCTGCCATATTTTCTTAGTTTTTCGCTAATCTCTTATATTTTTGTAAAAAGTAACATTCAAATTACTTAAAAGTGATTATTAAACGTATAGTGATGAAAAATTAGTGAAAACAATCCAAGAAATGGTTAAAATCGCTAAAAGAACGAAACATAACCTAACTTTGAAGTGTAAAATGGACTCCGATATTTTATTTGAAGAATGAAATCCTAAGTTTTTAAATGGGGCCTCGAAATCGGTAAAGTTTGGTTCTGTTATTCATGTGCAAGTATGTAGTCTTGAGTGATTTTTAACTCGAAAACCATTTCCAGACGCTTTAGCTTTGACAGAAGATTCAACACATTAAGTTCATATTTTTTCTAAAGAGAATTACATAAATTTGCTCCTTGACTCTTCTAGAATGTTACTGTTTAGTGAAAATTCTTTAGATATAATTTGAAAACTTCTTATATACAAGAAAAATAAGCGTAAAATGCTTCTATTGGAAACATATTAATCCAAATGGAGACAAGGGAAAGTTTCTAATTGGAGACAAACAGTGTCAGTGAAATCGCGACGAAAGGCTTCCAAAACCTTGTTGAGTTGCTCCTGAGTGCATGATTTGTTTTGATAAGAGTAAAAAATTGTGTTGGAGAGTAGATGTGTGTATTGATGTCCAATACACAGGTGGGGTGAATCTTGGTGTATGTGATTGAAGTGCGAGAATCAGCAAAAATAGCGAAAAAGTGCTTCCAGCACATGATTTGCAAGGTTAAGAGTTAGCTGGAGAATGAAATATTTCGTATTTATGCCAGAGCACGTCATAGTTTAATGCACATATTGTTGTATTTGTCTGCTGGAGATGGCCTGTTGCAGTAGATAAAATGCAATTGTAAGATGGACAAAAAGACCTTCTATTAATGTGTCTGTGGAGGGAAAAAAAATGAGAGATTCAGTGCCTAGAAAGCGTCACATATCGATTTGTGAATAGCATTTGTACTTATTTTGAAATCACCTTCATTTGCCGCATCAACTGAGAAGGCGAGAGATATTTTCTAAAAAAAATTACATCTAACTCGTTGGTTTTTTCTCAGTGTAACTGTCACTTTCAGCTGTCACCTGTCATCTGTCACTGAAATGTCAATATGACAGCAAATCAGCATTATTTAAATTTAACGATTAAATTCATGGTTGAGAAATGAGATAGGGAAACTTATCGAAGTAGGAACTGTATCGAACACACTTTGTCATTTACCCTTCTTTCTGCAATTAATTCATTCGTCCACATTTCTGTATGATTTCACAATGGAGACAATTTAAAAGCACGACTTGTGTGTCTTTTAATGTTTTTTTTTTTTTGTGCCTCGCAATGGAGAAAAAGAACAATCCGAGACAGTAATATATGAATGTGTTTGGCTTCTATAGAGAACGGAAGAGAGTTCAATCTTAACATAATTTGGTGTCAACATTGAGTTGCTAACAGAGAATGAATTGAAGAATACACACACATAGTTCACCAGTAAAATTCACTTCAATGCTAATGATTTTTGGAGAGGTTCATTTTTTTTGTCCAACTTGAAGACCAAACTTGAGATAAAAATCATCAAACTGGCATGGAGAATGTCATTTACAGTCCGCCAACGCCTTTTGTGGACAATTACAAGTAAAATTTGTAGATTTAACTAATTTCTTTTCGGATTTTCTTAAGTGATCTATATCGCTCATTGGATATTACAGGGGCAGAGTAATTAGAAAAGGATTAGGGTAAAGTGGTACAAGTTGGACAATGGTACAATTTTGACAGGGCTTTTTTACAAAAACAAATTTAGTACTGTATTTATCAAGAAAAAAGCCATGTCCAACTTGTACCGGCGAATTGTCCAACTTGTAACACTATGTCCAACTTATATCACTTTACCCTATGTAAAATTAATTAGACTTTTACTGATAAAAATAGACAAACTGTTCTTTTTCGACCTGGTTAAAGGCCGGACAGATTGACGAAAAAACAGTGACCGAGTGACGTCATCTTGGTCGAAACTTCAGAATTCGTAGGGAAGACTGGGGCAAAAAGTCACAAAACGAATATTTTATTTTTTTACAAGCTACCCGAGCACCTCTAACATTTCTGATTAGCACAGTTTTATAGGAAATTTACCGCTCTACAACTCTGTGAAAGTCATTTTCTTCTATTTTGTAAGGAAATATATTTATCGATCCGTTTTCTAAAAGGTAATTTTGTGATCATTCTCAAAAATGCTGGGGCAAATAGTATTAGGCATAAGATACTATCACAGTTTGATTCGCTTTATTACGGGATTCAGTAAATTTAAGTAAAATACCGAGATTACATATTTTCATAGGAAATTTATTCTTTTACATCTTTGTAAAACACCGTTTTATCTATCTGAGCGAGAAAAGCGCATTTTAAGCTATTTTACAAAAAAACACACAAAAGACTGCAAATCGTTTGACCAATGCAAACAACAAGTGGCGACACATAGTATTGACGTTTCTTTTCACCGTGTTACATCAGAAATTGTTTCGGTTTTTGTTACTATTTGCTCCATAGCTTTTGTTACTTTTTACCCCAAGTGGTCGTTTTTAATAAAAGGATTTTTGGAGAACAGAATCTTTGTAAAATTCTAAATAGATAGCGATTCGTATTCAAAGAATATCCAGATAATTTGGGAAATATTTTCCAGTGCATCAAATTTTAAAAAAAGTAGCTAATAATTGATATCTTCTGCACGAAAAATATTTCAAAAATACGACTAAAATTTTCGATATTTTTTATTTTCTAAATTCCTTGTTCAAATTCTAACAAACTTACGACATTGAAGAAGAGTTATGGCGGCTATCTATGGGAAAAATTTTAAGCCGCTATCTTATTTATCTTGGAAGATATTGAATTTTAAAATTTTCGATTTGTGACTTTTTGCCCCAGTCTCCCCTATTGATTTGCATCCATATTGAACAAGCGGATTTTGACAGTTCATTTGACGTTGTCATTCACCTGTCAAAATTTCTCTATTTTCTCTATTTCCTCGCATATTTTATATTATATATAATATTATTGCCAGGGAAATCATATTAAAGCACAAACTATCAGGACAGAAACACTTATTGTAGAATATTGTATGTTCTACAACAATTTTCAAAATGTCATAGAATTGAACCGTTTTAGGATGTTTCTGTAAACAATCTTGTTTTGATATAAGTTTCCGAAAGAGCAATTTTTCCTGAGCACAGTGTTGTATTATTCTCTTAGTAATTTTTTAGGACTAAAATTCTTATAATCAGCTTATAGCACTCTTGAGAGCCTTTAGAGTTTCCACAGGAACTTTAACACTAAATTTTCAATATACACTGACATGAGAGAAGGCCTTCAAATAAATAAGTGTAGAAAGTGTAGAAACGAGTGTTGAAACTACTCCGTCCGGAATGAGACTTGGTAATACACAAATTCTCTGCATTGAATGTTGAATCAAAGGTCATTTCTTTTTAAATGGGCGTTGTATCAAGTCGCACTAAGGCCTGGTTAAACTTCCATCATACTTGAGCATATGAGTGTTGGTACAAGTCTTATATTTTTATGATGAGACTAACGCCAACAATGTCTGGTACTATTTGCCCCAGCATTTTTGAGAATGGTCACAAAATCACCTTTTAGAAATCGGCTCGATAGACGTATTTACTTACAAAATGGAGGAAAATTACTTTCACAAAGTTGTAGAGCGGTAAATTTCCTATAAAACTGCGCTAATTAGAAATTTTTTAAGCACTCGAGTAGCTTGTAAAAAAATAAAATATCCGTTTTGTGACTTTTTGCCCCAAGTCTCCCCTACTATATAGAAATCCTTGTCCACTAAATAAATGTTTACAATTACCCCATGCTTACTACAGCCCCAATTTCCCCTAAAAATATTTTACATAATATTTATTTTATATCATCCAAATGGAGCATTATCGTTCCACTGGTTTTCAACTCATTTCCTTCTATTCGGAAAATTCTTTCGTAACAAATTCTTGCGTTAAAACTTGCAAAGGAATAATTGTTTATTATGACCTTTTCATCGTACTTTTTACGTCACGTGCTATGCATTGTCCTCGTTTACCCTCTTTTTTTTTGTAGAGGTGGGAAAGAGTTGTGCGCTAGGTGAGATTCTCGATAATATCACTTACTACAAACTTTAGAAAATTGTATGTTCTCAGAATGGGCTGAAACTTCACCAAAGTTTTCATACAGGTATGGTTTCGGATCAATTTGAAGTGCGTGAGACGAGACCTAGAGGCACTTTAGGCCCAAAAACCGATTTTCATAATACATAACTTCAAATACTTGACTCCTGATGAATGGATTTTGATAATATTGAGTAGTTATTCCAACAACGGTTAACCGGTTTCGAAAAACCGGTTAACCGGTTTCGAAAAACCGGTTAACCGGTTTCGACAAACCGGTTAACCGGTTTACCGGTTATTATTTTTTTTTAATAAAATAAATAACTTCTAAACTAACTGAGAAAAAGAATATATTTATGTGTTAAATATTACATCAAAGTTAAAGTTCTGAGAAATTGCTCAAAATTCCATGATCTAATCCTAAATTTGAAACCGGTTAACCGGTTTTAGAGCCATCCAAAACCGGTTAATCGTCTATCCTAAAAACCCGGTTATTTGGAATCACTAATATTGAGCGGCTCATATTGAGAATCACACCTAACATAAACCTTTCTAAGCTCTATCACTCTGTGGTACTTTTTCCTGACAGACAACTGCCAGCATTGCGACTCCCACGTGATGGAACTTTCTTGGTTTCGTTCTAGAGGCGAATTGATTTTGAGGAGGTGAACATTGAATGTGGAAGAAGTAAAAATTAGGGATGCTTTTCCACATCCCAGCACACGAGGGTTGAAATCTTTTTATAGAAATTGTTCTGTGCGGTCACGTGGGCGTACAGATAAGACACGGAAATATTCCTAAAGGTCACTGATAATTGTTTCTTAATCCATTTATAGTTTCTTATAAATTATTTGGGTTATTATCATTAAGGTATTATCCGTGGAAAGCAATGAAGCCAAAAATTGTATTATTATTTTTATTTAGGCATTCTTCAAATAGAATAACCTCGTTTGACTTCGAAGTATTTAAATTCCAGAGGTGGTTTTCAACTGTTCCCATTTTTGCTGCAACTGTTCCTAATTCTGTACTTCTGGAAGTTGACAGGAATGTCACTTTATTCATATTTATTCAGGAACACTTTTAATCTATTGGACAGATTATTCGCAGAAGAGTTTTCTCATCACTTAGATTATTTTCCCGATTTTCCCTAAAAAGGAGTGAAAATCTGATATAATTCCTGCAAAAAGACTCTATATTTCCCATTTTGTCTTCAACAAGTAGAATGATCGATATCCAGAGGATTTTCCAGAGACAGAAAAGCTATTTGGCGTAGCTCGAGGCGTCCGGGAAGTTATGTGAGTGACGTCAGCGTGGAAAATGGGCTTCCGTGAGTTCTATGATTAGACAAGGGCCGATGGGAAGAGCTTTTTGGGGGTGGTGCGTGTGCGTGAAAAAAAGAGGAGAAGTTGTCCTCGGGATTTGGTGTGGTGTCCGTTGTTTTCTCTTGGGGGCAGTTTTTGAGGCCATCTCTCTCAGAAATGGCTCCAAGTCAATCGATTCGAAGGGGGACAAAATTCCAGGAGACTCACGTTGTTCTGGGAGGATATCAGACGACCCGGCTGACCACGAATTTATTTAGTTAAATTATGAAATTATTCTGGTAATCACTATTCGTCATCACTTTTTTATTACGGGCTTAGGACCATTTTTTTTGTATTACTATCACTTATGGGCCATCTCGTTAACATTTGGTTCTTTAGACGTACTTTGTTGGTAAAAAAAGAATGGAAACAATTGAAACCTTCGTGAAATCACTGCTTACCTTTATTCGTTGGTATGCAAATTACAATCATTACTGTTTTAAAACAGCAATAAGACTATTTTTGACGTACTTTTGACATTTTGACCGTTTTTAGCGTAAAGGGCAGACTGTATCCTACACATAGGGATATTTTCTCACTGAAAGCACTGTTTCTACCTCCAAGGACCCCACAATTACTTGAATGTCATCTAAAAACACCGTCATTGTAAAATGAAAACAATTTTTTATGGGAATTTGCTCAGTTGACAACTCACTGGCGTGCAAGTGTCACTAGAAAACTCATTCGATGGCGCTGTACCAGATAGGAACAGCGTGGAAAACTGTTCCCAATTTATATTTTTAAGCTTTTATGCAAGAAATTTCAACCAAATTGATTTTTTTCATAGAAGCACCCTTTCTTCTAGGTTTGAAAATTTTGCAACGAATTAAGAATTTTGCAAAAACATTAAGATCTAAATTCCAAACATAATGCTGCAAGAGAATGGCAATTACAAATGTTGTTTTATATTAATTGTCCAACGTCAGCGGCACGCTGCTCACGTTATTGGGAAGCGCAAAATTGCATCTAACGAAGTAGAAATCCAATCTTTTGTATAATTGTTTATAGAAATCTATGAACATAACCTTAAAACACAAGCAAAGCTAATTTGTACAACCTCTATGAAGCAGCCTTATCGTTCTGCTTTTAAGAGGTTAGGTACCCAATAGCAAAAGAAAGAGGAATAGGAATAACAAACGACAATGCCGAGATCAGATCTATTTTAGCGTGTGTTTTTCACGTAACACTGTTCCTAGAGCTATTAATTTAGGGTTATGTCAAATATTTCTATTTCTGTCTTTTCCTGACATTCTTCAAAGACGATAATTATGGCATTCCAATGAAAAATGAAGAAGAAAAATCTTTCTCCTGAACATTTACATGACTGTTCTCAAGTGCTACTGCATTATCGACTTTTCTTTTCCTTGGTTTCTGTCACGACTGTTTAGTCGAACCACTTGAGAACAGTTATATGGTAAATGAAATGTTTAGGAGAACGTTTTGCGCTTTTTCTTATTGATTTTTCATTAGAATAGCTCAATAATGGTGTTATTCCAATGAAAAGCGAGCATGTTTTTTAGCACTATTGTTCTCAAGTACTTCATTACTTACTGAATTATCGACTTTTATTTGTGATCGTTCCTGTGTCGACTGTTTTTCCAGTTCCCGTCGAGTTCGGAAACCACTAAACAATCGGGACAGGAATCAATGACAGGGTAAGCCGATAATGTAGAAGCACTTGAGAACAGTAAAGTCGTAGAAACAAATGTTCACTTTTAAACTAATTTGAAAACCAATTCAGGATAGTCTTTCAAGAAGTTTTAAAAATAACCTTAAAATACATTTTCTAATATTTTCTTTTTAATTAAAATACAAATAAGTCTAATGCGTAATGAGTTATTCAAGATAAATCGATTACTGGTCAGTTGGGATATGGAGAATTATCGATAAAGGGGGTTAAAATGTATAGAATTATCAGGGCAAATGGTAATGAATGGAACACCTTTTTCCACTCAACCATGTGTATATATATAATTTCAATAAAAGTCAAACACCTGCCGCCAATTGCTCGAAAATTCATTGACTCTTTCACTTTATATTCACTTTTTTTTTCATTTTGCCACTGTTTATTGATTTTTTTCCTCATTTTATAGTCGTATTTAATGGTATTTTGCAATTTGTGGATCTTCCAGCATATTAAAGACGTTCAATTCAATTTACTTTGCTTAATGTTTCTATTGCCAAATTGACTGGAGATTTATTAAATTCTTCTAAGAGGGTGGACTTTTTGTATTATTCAGTTAATTCTGCGAGAAATTTTCTTATCAAAAGTTTAAAAATGATATAATTTATTAATTACAGTTTCAGATATTTAAGGTTTAAATTTCATGAAAATATTGCGGAAAGTTTCGTAGACATGGCAAGATTTTTTTGCGCAACTTTCGAACTTTGAATGGGTTTTTAGGTAGATTCCGTCTATACCTTTGAATCGGTAGGGGAGACTGGGGCAAAAAGTCACAAATAGAAAAATTCAAAAATCAATATCTTCTTACATAGACCTTCTTCAATGTCATAAGTTTCTTAGAATTCGAACAAGGAATTTAGAAAATAAAAAAAAATATCGAAATTTTTAGCCCTATTTTTGAAATATTTTCCTTGCAGAAGATAACAATTATTACCTATTTATTTCCCAAAATTGATGCACTGGCGAATATTTTCTAAATAATATGTTTTTTTTTGAATACGAATCCGCTATCTATTTTAGAATTTCACAAAAGTTCTTTTCTCCAGAAATCCTTTTATTACAAATGGCCACTTGGGGTAAAAAGTAACAAAAAAGCGAAGCAATTTCTGATGTCTCACGGTGAAAAAAAAAACGTCATTATCATGTCTCGCTGCTTCTCTTTTGCATTGGTCAAACGATTTGCAGTCTTTTGTGTGTTTTTTTTTCTAAAATAGCTTGAAAAGCGCTTTTCTCGTTTACTCACTTTTCTCGCAGAAAAAACGGTACTTTACAAAGGTGTAGATGAATAAATTTTCTATGAAAATATGTCCTCTCAGTATTTTTTCAAATTTACGGAAGCCTGTAATGAAGCAAATCAAAATATGGTAATACTCAATGTCTGGTAATATTTTCCCCAGCATTTTTGAGAATAGTCACAAAATTACCTTTTAGAAATTGGCTCGATAAACGTATTTCCTTACAAAATAGAGGAAAATTACTTTCACAAAGTTGTAGAGCGGTAAATTTCCTAGAAAACTGCGCTAATTAGAAATTTTTGAAGCGCTCGAGTAGCTTGTAAAAAAATAAAATATACGTTTTGTGACTTTGCCCCAGTCTCCCCTACAGTATAAACCTTAACCGTAGAGGGCTCTCAACTTGGGAAGGTTATTGCTAAACGTAAGACACATTCCTCTCGTTAGTAATAACCTTCCTGATTTAAGAGCTCTCCGCGGTTCAAGTTTTTTGTGTACCAATTTGAAGGTAATATCACAGCAAACTTACCTAAAAAAAACCCGTTGGAAGTTTGAACGTTTAAACCTACAAGTTACACAAAAGCGAGCAAATTCATGAAAATGACATTTATTTTAACCCTTTAAGGACGAGAAGGTCAAAAATTGAGGGTCGGAAAAAATCTTTTTTTTAAAAACTTTTTAGAGCAAAATACAACTTTAGAAGGCCGTAGGAAAAATTTTATTTTTGGATCACCGGTGACCCAATTGTCCTTAAAGGGTTAATGAAATTGCAATTGAAACGTTATTCCATCCTGAAATTCTACAAAACTACATAAAAATCGCTTCTTGCAGCAAGTGTTTACACACTATTGATGACATTGTTGACAATTGAAGTGTCAAGAATACCAAAATTTGAAATGGCAAAATAATCAGCGCTAAAGCGGCGAATACGTGAACTTGCACTTTAGGCTTTCGATAGATTTTCGAATAGCTTTGTCTTGGCTTTGCAGTTGCCTTGTCTCTTCGAAAAGTTATTACTGAACGGAGCCTAAATGGTGCTGAATAATGTATAATTTGTGTCTATTAATCGCTTGATATTTTGAATTTGATCTATTTATTCATAAAAAGGTGAACTTGGCCCGCAAAAATTTGTTTAATTGAAATAATGGTATTTTATTTATAATTTAGTCAATTTAAACCGATTTCTGTGTATCAAGTCCATCTTTTTGTTTATGAATGGATAAAATTAGAAATAATAACACAGAAAAAAATATTTCGTAAAATTGTTTGTAAATGTTTGTGAATTCCAATTGGGGACTTACGAAATGCTTGTAAATCGCATATCCCACAAACAAGTTCGTAAAAGTTTGTACTTTTTCACAAACCTTATTCGGTACATGATCACTTGACGTGGATTTTCTTATTCTTTTACAAACATTTGTTCGTAAATGTTCGTAAACACACAGAAAAAGCGTTCGTAAAATTTTGTCATTTATTCGTAAATTTTTGCCAGACAAAAATCTACGAACAAATATTTGTAAAAGAACACAAAATACTTGTCAATTGGTGAAGTTACGAACGATATCTGCGAAAAAGTACAGTAGACTCTCACTCAATCGGCTCTTTTTCAATCGGGCGGAAAATTTTGTTGACAATTTTCACGTTTAATTATGAAGCTAATTCGCTCAAATTCGCTGTAGTTCTTCCTATTTTATCGTGATCTTTTATAATTGAGCGCTTTTTGTGGAATTTACAAAGGATTTGACGCCCAAATCTATCGATAAACCGGATGACATTTCTCCCCAAATGCCCAATTGAGAGAGAGTCTGCTGTACAAACTTTTACGAACAACAAACATTTAAGAACAATTTTACAATAAAAAAAATTCCAATGAAGTGATTCAAATACATAAATCGCGCATTTAGACTCTCATTAGCGATGTTTGTGCTCGAAATTTTAATCATTGGAATACAGAGTAGAGGGAAGTGGGGCACCTTTAAAAGAGGGGCACCTTTCAAATTGTGATTTTTCACCGATTTTTTAAATAAAATTGAGCCATATCGTGAAATAATTCAGGTGCACAAACAGATACACTTAAACATAGAGTAAAAATCCTAATTTCAAAGGTGCCCCACTTACCCCTACATCAGTACCTTTCATTAGAAATCGTTTTACGTGAAATGATACCAAAATTTCGTGCTAAATATAGTATCCTAAAATAATTACATTAAATGTATTTAACGTAGAGAAGAATCAAATGTCTTCAATTTTTCGATTGTCTTGGAAAAGGAGTCGCGAGAGCGAAAAGTTGATGGAATATCTCTCATGGTTGTTTAAGAGGAAAAATGTGCCAAGGATGGGTAGAAGGAATGAGGGGATGTGCTAGAGAATCATTCTCAATCTATGTGATTCCTCCCCATTGACGCGACCACTCGATAGAGTGCCACTTTTGGGGTGAATTCCTCTGTGTGTTGGTTCAGGGGGACCGTGAGATTTATTACCGGTTAGGAGTTCTATGTAGAGTTACTTCGGGTGGGGACAAATGGATTCGATCCAAAGGGAATGTCATTGTGGGGTTGGAGTACTTTTGTTTGGTTTTCTGGGACTTTGTCTCTATTTGTCAAGTTTTTTGGAAATTTCCAGGGAGGTTCCATGGAAATTCCATGGAAATGTGTACATTTGTTGTAGGGTTTGTCACTATATCGTCAATCGTAAAGTATTCTTTCTGGACAATTCACAAGGAGATTTTCGTTCTTAGATTAGGAGTAATGAAATTCTCTGGATTGATCTAATTTGTCCGCGGAGATTCCGCGGAAATTCCAAGGAATGGCGGTGAATTTTCTTTATAGAGAGCTCTTTTTTTTCAAATGAAGAAACCCATGGTGATTTTGTGGACTTTGGCCATGACGAGGACATCCTTCGATCCGAAGGCAAAATGATCCCTCCTCAATCAGTCGAAGGATTCAAATTGGACATGCGCAGGAATTATCCCACTCCTCAACAGGCATTTGACTCCCAAGCTCAATTTACAGATTGTATGTGAATGTGATACAAAATTGTCTCTCCTCTATGCAGAAGGAAGAAAAATGTTGAGGGTATGAGTGAGAAAGGGGGATAAAAAGCCAAAGTTGATATATATTTGAAAATGTGGGTGGAATTGGGTAGGGAAATTTAATCTGTCGATGCAATTTCTGACTTTCACGTGGAAATTTTCATTGGGCCTCGTTCTCTTCTTTGGCGTCAATTATATTGCTTTGAAAATTGCATTCCCAAAATGCAAATTGATATCGTCAAATCGGCAGATTTAGTCGCTGAGGCTTGCAAATTGAATTCAAACCAAACGGAAATTTCACAAATATTTTTCCAAGAGAGGGTGAAAATTGAAGAAAATTTTCCAGTGATTTATAAATGGATGGAATTTTCGTTTTGGGCAAATCGAATGTGGACTGATGAAGGAGAGAAATGGAAATGTTTGTAGTTTGAACAGGGTGAAAAAAAAAGGAAAATTTGAATAAGAATTGTGATGGAAAAGAGGAAATTGGGGATTCTTCTCATCCTCCCAGAAAAAAATAGACACAATTTTTCCTTCAGTTGAAGTTGTCTCTCAATGAGAAAATCATGAAAATCCTCGAAACATTTTCATCGCTCAGTGTCATTTATCTTCGGTGTCGGGGCGAAAGATGAAAATGCTCACAGGGAAAATCTTTTTTTTTGCTCCTGCTTTATTTTCATCCTCAGCTCTTTTACATGAAGGGGATGAATTGTTAGAGAGAAGTCAGATAGTCCATGTCTCATCAAATTTATACCCTAACAAGATATCTCTCTCGACAAAATACTGATGGCTCATGGCAAATTTCACGTAAATTGCAATTTGTTGCATTTCACCTTGAGGAATAATTAAAATTCACAGTGGATTCTGCAGTGCACTACATTTCACAAGCTTCTTATTGTTTGCGAAGAGATGCTTTATAATTTATGTTGCTGAGTTGTATTTGAGAATAGGAGTAACATAGATTGATCATAGAGTTGGTTAGCCGAGACACATACCAGTTAGCGGTGTGACTGAGATAATCCCAGATTGGGTCTAAACACAAGTATAGATTTTGATTCTCCAATAGTGTCTTGGATAAAAGGTAAATGGAACTCTATTTGCACAAAAAATCGTTGAAGTTCGAAGAATTCAAATTCAATTTCGAATTTTCATACTAAATTTTCGAACAAGTTGGGGAAAATTTATAAAATATCACACTAAAAAGCTGGCAAAAGAGTTATTCAATGATTATGGAGTTGTTAAATAATGGGTCAAGAACAGTAATCGTCCTTGTTCTGTTTTTTCCTCACAACAATGTGAAGACCGACACATTTTGACACTTGAGCACTTCAAAATTCTAATAGAAAGTAGGGGAGACTGGGGCAAAATGCGTCAAAACGAAAATTTCAAAATTCACTATTTTCTAAAATAAATCAGACTGAGGCTTGAAATTTTTTATTATAGATAGCCTTCATAAACCTTCTAAAACTTACAAAGTTTCAAAGGATTCGAGGAAGGATTATGTACAATAAAAAATAATTAAATTTTGAGCCCTAGTTTCGGAATATTTGGCTTACAGAAAATATCAATACTGATTAGCTCAATTTAAGCACATTTCCCGTCTAGATAGAGAAAAATTATCTTCGACAAAGTTGTAGAGGAATAAATTTCCTATAAAAATATGTCTAGGGGAAACTGGGGCACCACCAAACACGCCGGGGTACCACCAAACACTAATTTTTATTTCTTAACTACTTGGACTATCTCAACCATTTTTTCAGTAGACAAGCATGCCTATAGTGCCTATAAATTCCTATAGGTCTTGTCCTTAAAAGTCGAATATCTGATTAAAAAATCGCAGTGTTTGGTGCTACCCCGTGTTTGGTGGTGCCCCAGTTTCCCCTATATAATATTTTTTAACGTTTGCGAGAGTAAAACGTCACAAAATTTTCCGGAGACTGATAAAATTTGCCCTAGCAATTTTGAGAATCTCCACAAAATCGACTTTTAGAAAATGTTTTGAAAATCACATTTCTTTCGAGATAGAGGCAATTAGTCTTCTGCAATGTTGTAGAGCAGTAAAATTCCTATAAGAATATGCTCATTATAAAACAGTTTTCTCAGAACTCGTGAAAGAATTAAATATGCGTTTTCACAAATTTTTCCGCAGTCTCCCCTATTTTAGCCACCTTGCGGAATTATCAAGAAGTAAGAAAGTCTCTTTTTTGGCTTTTCAAATAGGTTTTCGAATTTTTCAAGATGTACTTGTAGATGGTAAGATTGGCTTCTGTCTCAAGTCAATGGGTCAGGGTGAAAATGTCCCGGATTAGGATCCAATTTCGGTCATAATGGCTCCGGCACACCTTTTAGATCAGGAAAATTTCATGAAGTTGAAATTCGGATCTCTTCCTTTCTCGCATGTTTTGCATATGTCTATCTCATTTTCTCGCACTCTTCTTCTTCTCTTAAACATCACTTCAAATTCAAATTAGCTCAATCGAATTTGGTATTCGAAAGAATGAGATAGTCATATGCAAAACATGTGAGAAAGAAAGGGTTTCGAATTTCGACTTCATGAAATTTTCCTAATCTAAAAGGTGTGCCGGAGCCATAAGGATTTTTTTCTAGAGTTAAAGGTGCTCGAAATACATCTAGCTTTACTGCCCTTGATTCCATGAGGTATTGCACTAACAATCTCATTCCTGTCAACAAATCAACATTTCCTGAAGTTGTGGCACCGTTATTATTTTATGTGTAATTGAGTGAGAATAAAACTGATGGATCATCAAGGCGGATAGCCGAAACACATACAAGTAAGCAATATGACTAGGCTCACATCAGATTATCTTATGACTCAAATTAGTAGGCCAAACTAAGTACCTGTGTCCCGGATTCAGATTTGGATCACAAAAACTTGTTCTAGCGTTAAAGGTGCTCGAAATGCACCCAGTGAGCTTTACTGTCCTTGATCGCATGGGGCATTGGACTAACAATCCCATCCCTGTGCAACAAAAACAATAATTGTAAAGAAAAACCGATGTGAAACTCATTTTATCAATGGGGGTTCGGAAATCGTCGGAAATGGAAAATCAGTCGAAAAATGCATCAATATTTTTTCCCGAGCTTTCGACCCAGTGTCCATGCCTCCATGAAGTGGTCAAGTCTTCAAGTTCTTCTCTAAGTTTCGTTCAATTTGGTCAGACTTATTTGGATCAAGCATATGTAGAGAATGGTGATACTTCCTTACAAATTTAACAATTTTCACTACTCTAGGCAATAATAAATTTTACTTTTTCGTTTCTCTTGGGATTTTCGTGGTGTCATGGAGTCAGTCTTTGTTCAAAAAAAAAAAAAAAAAAAAAAAACAATAATAATGGATGTTTCGAAAATCTCACCTGCGGGAAGGCCTAGTTCCTCTATGGGACGTTAAGGCACCGTTATTATTATTTTATTTGTAATAGAGTATAGGGATAAAACATATCATCAAGTTGGTTATTCGAGATACGTACGAGTTATGAGTGTGACTAGAATAATCTCAGATTTGCTTATGATTAGTTAACCCTTTCCTTACCATAGGATTACACATCATCCGCAAATTGAGTGATTTTGAATAATTTGGGGTAAGACGCGGTAATTTGGAATCATATCTAATTTGGAACTTTGAGATTTTCTAACAGTTGTAAATGGGAAAAGGAAAAAAAAACGACGAAGAAGTACTCTCGAATATAAAGTCTTGTACTTCTTCGTGATTTTTTTCTCTTTGACCGAAACAGTGAGGAAATCTCAAAATTCCAAAATATACATGATTCCAAATTGCCCCATCATACCTTATTTCTGGTATTTTCTCCTTTCCCATCTAAAACATTAAGAAAATCTCTCCAAAAAAAATCATATTTCTGGGATTTCCTATTGAAGCATTTGCAGACACTTCAGGAAAACCCTTTTTGTTCACGAAATAAGTAATTATTTCATTTGAAAACTTCACGTAAAGATTATCACTTAATTTAACTAAAATTAGCCAGAAATATGACATAAATGGTAAACGAAACGAATAAACAACAGTCACCTCATTGTTTTCTTTTTCATTGGAAAACATGGTCGATCGATGAAAAATTCGATGGTGAAAAGGTACACTTTTAATTTTTCTGAGAAATTAACAAATTAAAATTTGTGAATATGATTGGATTTTCACTTTATTCGGACTACAATTAACTAAATAATGAAATTGTGGTATGGAAAATATATAAATATAATAATTTAGTACTGTATTTATCATGAAAACAATGACGTTTCCATTTGGAGTAGCGAAAAATTTCCATTTAGAGCAGGTTTTGAATTAGCTTTATTTACCCTTAATCAATGGAGTTACTAATGGTAATGAATTAATCTAAAGAATTTAGATTCAGTGTCCGTTAAGGTTCATGTTTGAGAGTGGCTCCTCGCGCCCCCATATTAAGGTGTCTACACATTAAAGCTGTTTTCATCAAAAATTATTTAAAAATTATTGTCCATCGCATTCTCTATTTCAGTTTCATTTTAATGCCACCAGGTATCATTACTTTCGGCGAAAAAATGCCTGAATTAAGGACTTAAAAAATACTTATTAAGGGCTTATTTTACGTACTTGGACAAAGTGCTTTTTTAAGAGTATGAACAATGCTTTTAATAATAACATTTCGCTAGTAACAGTTAATTTTGTGTCAGCCAGGAATTAGCAGTTAATAGATTTTTATTAACATTATTTTTTGCAATTGCAATCATTCCAATGTTGCTCTAATAATGAAGCTATTCCAATGAAAAATGAACATGTTCTTTTACACTTTACTATTCTCAAATGCTTCTCCATTATCGACTTTTCTTTGTGTTGGTTCCTGTCACGACTGTCTTCCCCAGAAAATATAAAGAAAAGTCGATAATGCAGAAGCACTTGAAAGAAGTTAAGTGCTAAAAACCATATTCATTTCTCATTGGAATACCATCATTGAGCTTCCAGTAGGGGTATTCTATAACGCTCTGGCAATATCATATGACAAATTGGGTTCGAATCTTAGGAGGGCTTTTTCGAAAATGCGATTCTGTAGCCGTGACATTGCCATTTCATCAGTTCATGTGACTTTGTCAGAAGTCACATATTTGAGATTTCTGTCAATTCAAATGACAATGAATTTTTTTAAACAAATCAACCAAGACATAGTGTATTTTCATAAAATCATCAAGTAAAGGGAATTCATTAAAAGATCAGTGAATTGCATTTCGAACTCATATGATATGACAAGAAAAGCTCGATTGGCATTGTCAGGTTTCGAACTCACGCGTGACAATGCCACGAAAATTACAGAATTCCCCTACAGGTGCATTTTTGAGTTTATTACTGAAAGTGAGCCTAAACACAAGTAGATTTTGATTCTCCAATAGTGTCTTGGATAAAAGGTAAATGGAACTTTATTTGCACAAAAAGTCGTTGATGATCGAAGAATTCAAATTGAATTTCGAATTTTCATACTAAACTTTCGAACAAGGTGGGAAAAATTTATCAAATATCACGATGAAAAGCTCGCAAGAGATTTACTCAGTGATTATGAAGTGATTAGGTAATAGGACAAGAACAGTAAGCGTCGTTGTCTTATTTTATTCCTCACAACAATATGAAGACCGTCACATTTTGACACTTGAGTAGTTCGAAATTCGAACAGGATGTATCTCAGCTACCTTGCGGAATTATTTAAAAGTAAAAAAGTCTCTTTTTTGGATCTTCAAATAGATTTTCGAATTTTTCAAGATCTACTTCTGTACGGAAAGAGTATGTCTCTGGTTGGTTTGAGTCTTAGCTAAAAAAAGGAAAAGAAAACCACCAGAAACATTTTCTAGTTATAAAATAAACATAACATGGCAATATAATCAATATTAGTCTCCATTGAGTGCCCATGGAAAATTCATGTCGCGACTTTAGAAGGATAATTAAAATAGGGCCAGACGAAAGGATAAAAACGTGCAAAGAATTTTCGTGTGGGAAAGAGTCTTTAAGGAATATCAAACATTGCTTTCTGGTGCAAGTTAGGTAGGTAGAAAAAAAAGCACAGAAAAAAAAGGAAAGCAAGCATTAATGTGAAGAACTTTACAGACTGTTCGCGGTAATTGTGAATGTTGGTTTTTCGTGCGGGGAAACTGTGTAGAAAAAGGCATTGCGATTTGCTTGCTAATCCTCTCTTTCGTGGCATGAATTTTCCACTGTGAATGCAATTTTCCGCGGAGTGAGAGATAAATCGCGGTGGAAAATGGGGTGAATTTAGTGATTACATACTGTGGGCGAGAGGGAAAACATTGGCCTCTGACACGCTTCCAACCGTCGACCTCTTTTAAATGATGAAAGTGTGAATGAGAGGGAAAATTCATGTGGGGAGATTTTCCGACTTTTCTACTAGGATTTTCACCCAGCAAAATCACTTTGTCTCAGTCCCACCTTGAACATATTGGATCTTTTATGTCACTCCCACGGTGTTTGTGATTTTCCCAATTTTCACACACACCCCACCATCCGAAAATCCAGTGCGCGACGGTCGTTGTCGCCTTTTTGGGGTGCCTCGCGGGGTGTACGTTTGGTTGTGTGGGAGCGAGGATGGGATAGAAAAGCTCTCACCAAGTGGAGCTTTTTTTTTTGCCAGTAAACTTTTCAAACCAGAACGCCAGAGTGAGATAGAAAAGGATTGTGGGCTGATGGGGTAGGAGTGGGTGTGAGAAAAGCACTTCAAGGGGTGTCTCATTGTTTAGTGTATCTTGTAAGGGGTTGCTATTTGAAATTTTTTTTCCCATTTGCTGTTTAGTGGTGCTGTTTCAATAAAAAAAATGAACATATTTTATTTATCACTTTACTATCCTCAAATGCTTTAAGATAATCGGACTTTCTTTGTCTTGGTTCATGTCACGACTGTTTGGCGAGGATTGGGAAAAACAGTCGAGACAGGAACGATCATAAAAAAAAGTCGATAACGCAGAAGAACTTGAGAACAGTAAAGTATTTTAAAACATGTCAACAAAATTTTTAAAATTCAACTGTCTCACCGACTTTTTTATGTCAACCGGAAAAAAAGAGTCCATGGATAAGCGAGAGTCTACTGTAATCGCCATTCTATTGCAACATTATGATTAGAATTCAAAACAGTCGAGACATGAACCAACACAAAGAAAAGTTGATAATACAGAAGTATTTAAGAACAGTAAAGGGCGTCATTTAAAACGTCAAAATCTTCCTTTATTTTTAATATGAGAGACTATTGTCTCATTCACAGGAAAATATTGCAAAATGCAATTTTTAACAATTTTATTTATTAAATGGATTTTGATTATAAGGAGGAAAACCCCTTCGAAAAAATAATAACTACAACAAATAAACTTTTTTTTTATGATTTATTGATTTTGTTTATCGGTTTAAATTTTTTTTTAAATTGATTTTCGGTTATTGAAAAGTGTCTCGTCCTTAAAGGGTTAATGGAGCTTTAAAAAAAATCACTTCATCGCTAGTAGTCGCCCCTAATGGCCTCTACACATTGGGAGTAATTTTTGTCAAAAATTGCTTTTTTGAAGGAAATTCCCTGCAGCGTTGTAGGGGGAAACGTCAAATTTCTGTCAAAAACGCAATTTTTGCCGAAAATTGCTCCCAATGTGTAGACGCCTTAAGGTAGAGAAGCAAATTGAAAGAAATTTGAGATGCATATATCGCAAATAATGATTAAAAGAAAATTGGAAAAGGACCTCCATATGAAGACTTAAAGCTTCCAAAAACGAGAAGATTTTATCGATCCTCAAAAAAAAAGTTATACTCTGTAGAGCGAAGGACTTACATATTTAAGGCAATATTGTATTTGATTGGGGGTCACCGAAAACAGGAAGTTAACATTTCCTATCGTTTAAGCTTCAGGACGGTGACAAATTGAAAAAAAAAGACGATTATGTAACTACTCTCTCTTTCAGTTCGAGCAGTAATGAGATCTTTATAGGCGGAGGTTGTGCAGCTTCGTACGGAAAATGATGTCCAAGGTTTAAGATTGTTTACAGAATGCCACACAAACCATAATTTATAATTCCGCCTTGCAAAATTCCTGGAAATCCTTGGATTTTCCTCAACGGGAAAATGAAAATTTTGTGGAGATTTTCACGAAGCTGCTCCCGGTCAAAAACCCGAAAAATCGAAAGTCCAGAAAATCCAAAATTCCAAAAGCCAAAATCCTGAAAAGCCCAAAATCCCTATAAGTTAAAATCTTGAATAGTCAAAATTTAGGAAATTATTAGTAGGGGAAAGTGCCCATGCTTGATACCATTGGAACTGGAAGCTTCGTAATGACTAAATTTTCTATATTTCACAATATATATGTTACTCATCGCAACCATATTTTAAAAACTATGGGAAAGTGGCCAGTTTTTAAAATATATTGCGGAGTTATGTTCATTGAGAAACATAGGAAAAATTTAGTTATTACGCAGCTTCCAATGGTATCCATGCTTTATACTTGTTTACACTGTACTTATACTGTACTGTGTGCTTTATACTTTATCGCTTGTTGCGGCAAAAGAAAATCTTCTGTGTTTTGAAAAATTTTTAGTTTCACTTGCTGGAATACAGGAAAATTTTCTGTTTTTGGAAATTATTAGTTTCGTTTGTAGAGACAAAGGAAAATTTTCTGTTTCGGGAAATTATTAGTTTCGAATTGCAGAGGCAAAGGAAAATTGTTTGCTTTGAGAAATTAAATTAGTTTTGCTTTTTGAGGCAAAGAGAAATTTTCCGTGTTTTGGAAAATTATTTAGTTTCACTTTTTGGAGCAAAGGGAAATTTTTCGTTTCGGGAAATTATTAGTTTCACATCTTGGAACAAAGGGAAAATATTTCTGTTTTTGGAAATTATTAGTTTCGTTTGAAAAAGCAATTGTGTTTTGGGAAATTATTAGTTTCACTTTTTCGAGCAAAGGGAAATTTTCTGTTTTGGGAAATTAGTTTTGGAAAAATTGTTGTGCAGAAACGAAAGGAAATTTTTTGTTTCGGGAAATTAAATTAGTTTCGCTTTTTGATGCACAAGGAAATGTTCGGTGGGAAAATATTAGTTTCACTTTTTGAGGCAAAACGAGAAATTTTCTGTGTTTTCGGAAATTATTAGTGTCACTTTTTGAGGCAAAGGGAAATATTCTGTGTTTTGGAAATTTATTAGTTTCGCTTTTTGAGTCACAGGGAAATGGTTCTGTTTCGGGAAATTATTATTTTCGTTTGTAGATGCAAAGGGAAATTTTCTTTTTGGGAAATTATCAGTTTCGCTTTTTGAGGAAAAAGGGAAATTTATTATTTCAGGAATTTATTAGTTTCGCTTTTTGAGGAAAAGAAAAATTATTAGTTTCGTTTGTGACAAACAGCAAAGAGAAATTTTCTTTTCGAGAAATTATTAGTTTCGTTTGTGACAAACAGCAAAGGGAAATTTTCTTTTTGGGAAATTATTAGTTTCGCTATTTTGAGAAAAAGGGAAATTTTCCGTTTCGATAAATTACTAGTTTCACTTCTTGGAGCAAAGGGAAATTTTTTCTGTCTAATGGTGTCTTAGAAGCAATTTTTCGTCAAAAATGGCTTTAAAAAAAAAATCTGACGTTTCTGCCTACAAGGATAGGGGAAATTTTCTTTAAAAAGGCATTTTTTAAAGAAATTTCTACTAGTGTGTAGAGGTCCAAAGGGAAATTTTCCGTGTATATCAAAGGGAAATTATTGGCTCTCCGGTTTATTTTGACTTCTGGGATTTTGGTTTTCAGTAGGTACTTTGGCTTTCAGGATTTTGGGTGCCATTGATCAAAACACTTCTCTAGAAGGCTTATTTCTCTATAGATTTAGTCAAGATTGGATTTATTTGAAAGGTCTTGAAATTACTTATTATTTTGTACTTTTCTACCCTGATTTATGTTTCCTAGTGTAATTTTTTGTCTTTATGTTTTTGTTTTCTGAAAAATGGCATTGCCGTTGGGTTATGAATAGCCCTTTTGGGAAAAGGCCTCGGTGATAAAGTGCAAATTCTCACACAGCAACAGATAGTGGTCTCGTTTACTCCTCACCCTTGCCTTTGGGGGGTGGTGGTGGTGTTTTTCCTGTCTCTGGGAAATGGTATTCGGTGATGGAGAGAGAAGAGAGGGAAAGTTTGGAGGGATGGTGGCCATTTAGAGGGTGAAAAGTCAGTCATTTGCCATTTACAGAGAATCAATAGGACGATCACCTTCAATTGATTGCATGAGAGATTATTATGATGGGCAAAAATTATTTTCACTAATGATATTCTATTTGCAAAAATATATCAACATACTTTCATTCACTGAATTTTCCGATGATGAGTGTATATGTTTATCTGGCAAATTTTCCTGATTTTTTTTCACTCTTGATTTTTTGGGTGAATCAGTCTGTTGGGAAAAGTGGTGGGAAAGCAAAAGGAGAATGCTACATAAATTATGAATGAGTGTGGAGGGAAAATTGTATCTTTCTGCGTGGAAATTGCAATGAAAATTTGTAGAAGATGTTGATCTCACTCACACAGGAGTTTTTCTTTTTTTTTTGTTGGCGGAGGGAAAGAGGATGCCACTATCTCTGTTGAGTGGGAAAATTTTTGTGACTATGTGTGCGAGAGGGAAAACATTTGGAATTGGTGATATATATATTGGAAAATATATCGTGTGCAAGAGAGGAAATTTTCACTGTTGAGTGAGAGAATATTTTCCTCATCCAGCAGTTGCTTTGTCGTCTTCCTCATGGGAGGGTGTAAAGGAGCTAAATTTGGTGTTTTCTGTTGATAGTGTATTTTTCCTCAAAGAGTGTTGGTTGATATTACTCTATATCTATGTAAAAATTCAAAAGGGTATCATCCTCCAACGGCCTAATGACAACCCTCAAAAATGTACTATCTACTAATTATGGAGTTTTGTTTTTCTCCAAAAATTAATCTCAAAATTTGTTTTAAAAGTGAATAAAAATTAATTATTTTCAATAATAACATAAAAATCCTCTTTCCACTTAAAAAAGAAATCACTGTAATTGGATTCTCGTGTAAATTCCATCAAACATGATGGTATTAACACTTTAACCTTCCGGTGTTTTATTTTTGTTGGTGCTCTTGCCAAAAAAAAATCCTGAATAAAAAAATAATGAAGTGTTTTCATAATAAACCTAATACTTGTGTGCAAATATTCCACATGCTGGTGCTCGAATAAAATTGAAACATAAATGAACAATTACTTGAGTGTAACAGTGAAGAGATATTTTCAATCTATTTACAATTGATGACTAAATATAGGAGAAGGAGTGAAGAAGAAGAAAAAAAAATGATGAAAATCTATTTCGACTCTCTGTTCTGTGGTGAAAATTAAATAAATAAAAGCTGACTACATGAGTATATGGGTAAATGTTTATACACTTATTTTTATCCCCTTCCCCATATACAAAATTTATGTCAAGCACTTTTCTCCATTTACTTGTGACTTTCCATATCACTTGGAGATGTTCGATGTGTGTTGTAAAGAATTTCAAGGAAATTGAATTACAGATTCTTCCTGGAAGTACATATTGATGTACTATTGTGTCACTTAGAAATTCTACTGAATTATCTTGTATTTTTTTTGTTTTAAATTGTGTTAGATACTGTGTAAAACCATGCAATTTGCGCTTTATCGATAAACCGTGTGAGAAAATTGTCTCTGAATGGGAAATTTTGCCAAAGAGAAGGAGAGAGAATAGGTTTTTTTTTCTTGCTCAAGACCTATATTTCGCATAAAAGTGTGATTTTCTGCAAAAAAAAATGAGCAATAGCTTTGAGGATTTCCTGTGAGTCCGGGAGAGTTTCTGGAAAAAATTTGTTAGTCAAATTTCAGCACAAAAGACTTTTGAGTAATCAATCAACTCCCATTTAAGCCGTGCTTTGCATTAACATGCCCCACAGACTTAAGGAATTGGCCTGCTGTTCCACTTCCGAATTCTAAAACTCACTTGGACACTTGAAATTCTAGGGTAAATTGAGCTAATTCAAAACCTGCTCTAAATGGAAATTTTTCGCTACTCCAAATGGAAACGTTACTGTTTTCACGATAATTACAGTACTAAATTATTATATTTATATATTTTCTATACCTCAGTTCCATTATTTAGTTAATTTTGCTCCAAATAAAGCGAAAATCCATTCATATTCACAAATTTTAATTTGTTAATTTCTCAGAAAAATTAAAAGTGTACCTTTTTGTATTAAAAATGTTACATTTCAAACTTGAGACTTTGCCGCTTGCATGCTACTATGCCGAAATTTGGCACACTTACCCTAAGTGCTGATTTTTACGTGAAGTTTTCAAATGAAATAATTACCTATTTCGTGAGCCAAAAGGGTTTTTCTGAAGTGTCTGCAAATGCTTCAATAGGAAACCCCAGAAATATGATTTTTTTTGGAAAGATTTTCCTATTGTTTTAGATGGGAAAGGAGAAAAGACCAGGAATAAGAACAAATCCTGCATTCAAGAGCAACTCAACAAGGTTTTTGAAGCCTTTCGTCGCGGTTTCACTTACACTGTTTGTCTCCAGTTAGAAACTTTCCCTTGTCTCCATTTGGATTAATTTGTTTCCAATAGAAGCATTTTACACTCTCGTATTTTTCTTGTATTTAAGAAGT